>NW_027192196.1:670132-672633 GCF_041956535.1 Calcarisporiella thermophila
AATTTACAAACCCTACAACGTCCCTAGGACTAGTTTGTATACAGGCTTTTGTAAGATGAATGATTTAAAATTTGCTAGTATAATAATGTGCGTAACCTGTCACATTGAAAGTGAGTCTTGGATACCGTAATATGATCAATTGTTTTGAAATACCTTATGAGGGTACCAATGTTCACACGTTTATTGTGGAATTGTGCCAGTATCTGGTGGCATATTTGAATGGCGTTCTATTTCAAGGGATTTCGCCTCGGTGACCCCTTCTAATGGTCGTATTTTCTGATTATTTTGACCTCTCTTCACTTTCTCCAACCACTGAATCAGCCCGATTTCGATTCTGATATCCATTTTTTCGCCTGACGAGATTTATTAAAACTGCCGACTAGCTAAAGCAATAAAATACAAATATTAATCAATACATTGGAGTGTAAACGAATCTTCCCAGAATCCAATCGAAAATCCTCTCGATAAACTCTTATATTCTCTGGTCCCAAACTACTCAAATACATTTACAAAAGATTTTTTTTGCACTGAAGCTTGGATTTGTCAATAAAATTCTTACTTTCCTCTTCTAAAGAGGACAGAGGAGGGTTGGCCAAAGAGGGAAAGCTATATTTTTCAATACTATCAGCTTACCATCTTTGGTTTCAATATAAACTTGAATTCCCGGATCATGACATTGCTCTTTTGTACTCTTCTGAGCCATAATGTACCGATGCCCGTTAATGCTTGGTTTCTTTGACTATCATTCTTCTCTGCGAGCCAAATTAGTTCGTAGTAATTTTTCCCACAGTGGACTCCTCACAAATCTTGGGCAACTATACAATACTTGAATTTTTTTATTTGGATTAGCCGTTTGTAGTGAATGATTGGCCAAAATGATCTAATTGTGCATTAAGCAGATCGTTTTCGTTAGAAAAATGGTACCGCATAGCTAACTATGCGTCGGATTTCATGCCTCGGTAA
This sequence comes from Calcarisporiella thermophila, assembly GCF_041956535.1. Taxonomy (NCBI): domain Eukaryota; kingdom Fungi; phylum Calcarisporiellomycota; class Calcarisporiellomycetes; order Calcarisporiellales; family Calcarisporiellaceae; genus Calcarisporiella; species Calcarisporiella thermophila. Next base: position 671,096 of record NW_027192196.1, read on the forward strand.
TCCAGATTACCTAAAGACAACACGCTTCGATTTGATTAAGCAAATCAGCGTATACCTCGAGAGAAAATCTGGAAAGAGGTTTTCTAGTCCAGCTGATAAAGCGGTGCAGTAGCCAAAGAGTGCTTAAGCACAGGTGAATGCCTATTTACTATCAGATATATTAAGGTGATCAGGGTTGTAAAAACACTGATGAAATACAAAAATATGGTGGTTTTATCCATATTTTTAAAAATTGAATGATATATATATAACCTACAAGAAATAAGGGTAGGAAGCTCACGAATTGAATGGGCCGTAATCACGTTGAACCAGCCTCAATTAACTACTAATATATAGTTTAAGGGTCAAATGATGCTATTACGGAAAAGTAACTCTATTGCAATATGTAAAACTAATTTTCATGGTTCAAATGGAAACATAATATAAAAAATATGAAATTTCGGTTATATCCTACTATTCTTAGGGCCACGTTATCAAAAACAAAATACAAATCACAACGCTGAAAAAATAATGATCAGGTACCGCTGCTCCTCTTTTGAACAAAATTGATTTGAGCCGATATTTTCTTATCCTATATCGATGATAAAAATAGCGTGAATAAGCCCGAGAATAGCCTCCACATGAGTATGTCCTCAAAAGATACGAGTCGGTTGGAGAAGCGAAGCCGAATCAGCCGAGCGTGTGAATCTTGCCGACGCAGAAAGATGCGATGCAACGGTGGCAATAAAAAAAAATGCTCTAACTGTCACCTTTATGGACTCGAGTGTGTGTTCACTCCAAGGAGTAAAAGGCGAAACCCAATGAAAGGGTATGCAAAAAGAAATCATCTCTATATTGTCGTTCTTCTATCATTCACTTGTATTACTTATGTGCTCTTACGCCCTCTTAATGCCTTCCCTTCTGCAGTCACCTTGATGCTCTTGAAGAGAGAATTAAACGTATAGAGAGAATCCTCACAAAGCAACAAGGGAATACAACCAATATAAGCTCTGGTGAAAAAAATACGACAGTTTCTTTGCAAAAGGTGCAAAAACTCAAGCAAGATCTAGCAAATTATTTACATCAACAGAATCCAACATCAACGGAATCTAATGACACATCAACACTTAATCGAACCTCAACCGGAATCAGTCCTCTCTCATTATCCTTGCAATCACACTCCCCACATTTGGCCCTCACTCCAGAATCTTCGGTAGCGAAGTGGTTAAAAGATCCACCTAATGACTGGAATGAGGAAGAAGAGGATCTCACATACCAGCTCGAGGATATTTCGCTTGAGGACGAAAATAGCGTCTGCTATATCAATGATACTCATGGAGATATTATTTTCGTCAAGCTTTTAGAAAACCTTAATCAAAATGACTTGGCCCAGCTTCCCTTCCCAACGCGGCACGGTCGACGAGTATTCGCACGAAGATTGGATGGAAATGATTTCTTGCTTCTTGAGGAGTCTAATGATGTGGATGTAGATAAATATCGTAATGAGTTACCCCCGAAAGATATTGCTGATTTCTTGGTGGACGCGTAAGTGCTGCTTA